>NW_027509205.1:5090000-5107500 GCF_051911475.1 Siphateles boraxobius
GAAGTGGACACTCGCTGGAACAGCACTTATAACATGCTGGAACGTCTCTATCAGCTGAGAGAGCCAGTGGGGGCAGCCCTGGCCTCTCTAAAGACCGACATCACCCCTCCTACAGCCCTGGAGTATGAGGCAATCCAGGATGCTTTACGTGTTCTTGCCCCTTTCCGCCAGGCTACAGTAGAGCTTTCGGGAGAGAAAAGGGTGTCTGCCTCCAAAGTGATTCCTTTGATGAAGATGCTTAATCACGCTGTAACGAGTAAGCTAGAAGGCCTGAAGTCCAATCTAACAAGGCAGCTGGGTGACAGCCTTGTACGGAGGGTCAGGGAACAAGCAGTACAATTAGAATCAATAAATGTGATGACCATACCCACGTTATTGGATCCCAGATTCAAAAAACTGGGATTCTTAAGTCAAGGGAAACTGCAAGAAGGCATATCAAGATTAAAATCTGAATGCGCTACTGTAATCAGAAGCTCTGGTCTCTATTCTGCTTCCACCAATACACCCCCAACTCAGCTGCCAGCCTCTTCAGAAGCAGGCCAATCCACAGACAACAGTAAGTAGTCCATGTCTTTGTTGTGTGAATGTTCACATTAGTGATTAGTACTGTGAACCATTGTTAATGGAGTATTTTTTCTTGGTACCTCAATTATTAGGTGACCTTTGGCATCTGCTGGATAGCATGGTTGAACACGTTAGAAGGAGTTCAAGTGCAACAGCAGATGCTACTGTAGAAGTGGACCGATATTTATCTGAAGTGAATCTCAAAAGATCTGAGGATCCACTGGTATATTGGGCTCAACATAAACATCAGTATCCTCATTTATACCAGCTGGCACTGGCATTTTTATGTTCACCTGCATCCTCTGATCCATGTGAAAGGATCTTTTCCAAGGCTGTAGAGGTTCTGTCCAAGAAGAGGAATCGTCTAAACCCCAACACACTTCCTGTTCCTCAAATTCTGTTCCTCAATAAAAATTATTTTTAATCCTTCCTTCGTTCCTCTACGTCCCCAGTCCCATAAGCACAATACTGCACAAAATCACCAGAAACAATTCCTAACCTTTACCACCCCACACTTTTCTGTTGCAATTTGCATTATTACACTCCCTCCACCATAAGAACTGCACTCAACACAGTGTCACTTTTGTTGTTCATACTGTCACTATCCAAACCATTTATGAATAATTAATTAACTCTGTGTCTGTGTGTGACAAGTAATTTCAGACAGAGAAATATACATATTTTAAACCCAGGCAATGGACACATGGCTGCTCATGTCTTTTTATCATTGCAAATGAAAGGTTACAGACATTAACAGTGAGAAGAAAATAAATAATTAAATAAAACAGAACAGAACAGAACAGAAAAGGGGGGTGGGGGGGGGTATACGGACATCATAAGTCTGCTCAGGTCATTGTTTCAGAATGAATTAATTGGTCTGCTATTTCTTTGCACAGTAGCTAGGTGTCACTAGTGAGCAATGCTGAATGAAGTTTCGAGTAATGAACCTTTGGGTGAAGCAATGGTCTGCGAGGTCTCAGTGGTTCAGGAAGCCTCATTTTGCCATCACTAACGGGACACACAGGAAAATAGGTAGATCCAAATGCAGTATGGCAGTAGGTGTTTATTAAAGCGTAATCCATCTCGTAGTCATCCAGGCAAGGTTCAAAGTCCATGTTAGCAATCCAAATACAAATAAACAAAACAAGAAACAGGCAAGGAACACAGAACTCTGAAGTGTGGTGACCATATACAATGACTCCGTGACAAGGACAGAAACAGACAGGATATTTATACACAGAACTAAACAATGTAATAAGAAACAGCTGTGTACAATGATGAGTGATGAGAACAGACAAAGGATCGTGGGAAATGCAGTTCCAGAGTGAATGGTGACAGTATGGGAAAGAGACCTCTAGTGGAAACTCAGGGAAACACAAACCAGACACTGTGACAAGTACCATAGCAAATAAAAAAACTGTAAAACATTAAATAAAGTTAAATTGTCATACACTGTGACAACATCAGCAGTGTTAAATTGCTTGACTAAATTAAATATAGTCACTATAATTCATAATTTCACCTGCAATTAAAAACTTAGTTCTCACAAAAATAAAATAAATTCTGTCATCATTTATTCTAGTGTTGCACGATACACCGGTACTAGAAAGGTATCGCGATACCCAGCTATTAAAATCGGTACGATATAAAATTGTATTAGTACCGGTACTTTAAGAGTGACAGCACTCTAAATAATAAGAGCAGTATTTCTTTAATTAAAGAGTCATGATGTGTGTGCAGAGCTCTGCTTCCACTGTTTTTCATTCACTAAACAACGGAAGCAGAACAGTAAAATATATACGCACAGCGAAACATGCATGCATGAGAAAATAAAGCGCGGGACGTGCTCGCACTGCCGGGCTCAGACCTGAAGCGCACACGCACGCTGTAATGAAGCTTAGGGAGAATGAGGATCCATTTGCAGTTTTATTATAATCATGGTCGTACAATCAGGGTCAATCACCAGCAAACACAACAGTAGAGATAAGGCAACTCGTAATCCAGAAACAGGCATAAGATCAGGGCAGGCAGCAAACTTACTTAAATCAGTCCAGTATAGAATATAGTCCAGGGCAGGCAGCAAAGAATCAAGATGAGAATAGACAGTCCAAAAGTAATCCACGGGAAGACAAAACACGGGAAGAAACGCTCAGAGATGATTACCAGGGTAAATACAAAACTTCGCAAAGAAGGAGAGTCTGAGAGCACCTTAAATAGTCCACTGATGAAGGTCAGGTGCAAGGTAATCAGTGCCAGGTATGTGGGAAATGTAGTTCAAATGGTTTAATATTCAGGAGAGGGTTCCCTCTGGTGGTGAGCAGGAGGAACAGTGGGAGTCTCGTTTGTGACAGAGCCCCCCCCCTGCGAGCGGCTCCTGACGCGAAGAGGCGAACAACGCCGGGGTCTTCCTCGAGGTCGAGGGGCCGGTTTTTCCGGGTGCGTCCTATGGAACTCAGTCACGAGTGTGGGGTCGAGTATGTCATCTGCATTAACCCAGGATCGCTCGTCCGGTCCGTACCCCTCCCAATCCACCAGATATTGGAGGAGCCTGCCCCGGCGTCTGGAATCGAGCAGATCTCGAACCTGATATGCCTCCTCGCCGTCCACCAAGATGGGGCCCTGGTCACTGGTCTGCTCCTCCTCCTCCGCTCTCGGACCACCAGCGGGTTTGAGAAGTGATACATGAAAAGTGGGAGAGATACGATAATTAGAGGGTAATGCCAAACGAAAGGAAACTGGTGTAATTTGTTTAACAATTTGGAAGGGACCCACATACCTGGGACTGAGTTTCTTGCAAGGAAGTCTGAGGCGTAGGTCTCGAGTGGATAGCCAGACCCATTGACCTGGAGTATACTCGGGATTCGGGCGACGGTGACGATTGGCCTGCAACTTCTGTCTCCTGACAGCATGTAGCAAGTGGGTGTGAGCCTGATTCCAGATGTCTTCGCTTCTCTGGAGCCAATCGTTGACAGAGGGTACTTCGGTAGGTTCCCCTGACCATGGAAATAGGGGAGGTTGGAAGCCCATTACACATTGGAATGGAGTTAGTCCAGTGGAGGGTTTCTGGAGTGAGTTCTGTGCATACTCAGCCCACATGAGGAATCGGCTCCAATCTGCTTGGTTCTGATGACAATAGGATCTGAGGAACCGGGTGATCTCCTGATTGAGACGTTCTGTTTGACCATTCGATTGTGGGTGATATCCTGAAGTGAGGCTAATGTTGATGTTGAGTTGTTGGAAGAATGCGGACCATACTCTGGATGTGAATTGGGGCCCTCGGTCCGACACAATGTCCTCAGGAAGGCCATAAAAGCGAAACACAAAGTTGCACATGAGTTCGGCAGTCTCAAATGCTGTAGGCAGCTTGGGAAGTGGAATTAAACGGCAGGCCTTGGAGAAGCGATCTATGACAGTGAGTATTGTGGTATTCCCATTGGACTTGGGGAGATCGGTAATAAAGTCTATGGCAAGATGGGACCATGGTCGGTGGGGAACTGGCAATGGTTGCAGTAGGCCAGATGGTAACTGTCTGAGATGTTTGCTTGTGTTACAGGTGATGCATTCATTAATGAATTTTATTGTGTCTGCACGCAAGGTTGGCCACCAAAAGCTGTTCTGAAGCAGGTGAACAGTGGCCGTAATTCCAGGGTGACCGGAGCTGAGTAAGGAGTGAACTTGCTGTAGTACTTTCTGACAGAGATCCTGAGGTACAAAAGTTTTGTCGGGGGGGCATTCGGGAGGAGGGGTCTCTTGTGAATTGGCTTGAGTGAGCTCTGTCATTATGTCCCACTGAATTGGGGCCACGATTAATGACTCTGGAAGAAGGGTTTCTTTGGATTTAATGGAAGTTAAACAGTCATGTTGGCGTGATAAAGCGTCTGCTTTGGTGTTCTTTGAACCGGGACGATAGGTAACAGTGAAGTCAAATCGTGTAAAGAAGAGGGCCCACCTCGCTTGTCTGGGATTCAGTCTTTTGGCAGATCGTAAGTATTCCAAATTCTTGTGGTCAGTTAGTATCACAAACGGATGTTTAGACCCCTCCAGCCAATGACGCCACTCCTCCATAGCTGCTTTCATGGCCAACAATTCCCGGTTTCCGACGTCATAGTTCTGTTCGGCTGGGTTAAGTTTGCAGGAATAATAGGCGCAAGGATAGAGCTTGGATGGGGATCCGTGCCGTTGTGAAAGGATGGCTCCAATGCCCGTATTTGAAGCGTCCACCTCAACTATAAACGGGAGTTCTGGATCAGGGTGGTGGAGGATGGGGGCAGATGTGAAACGTGATTTGAGTTCTGCGAATGCCTCCTGTGCTGTGGTTGACCAGGTGAGGTGTGATGAATTTCTCTTAGTCATAGAGGTTAAGGGAGAGGCTACCGAGCTGAAATTTCTGATGAAGCGTCGGTAGAAATTAGCAAATCCCAAAAAGCATTGTAATTCCTTTAAGGTTACTGGTAGTGGCCAGTCTAGAACGGCTTTGACCTTTTTCTCGTCCATGGCGACTCCCACCTGACTGATGATGTAGCCCAAAAATGATGTGGTAGTCTGGGGAAATTCACACTTCTCTGCTTTGGCGTATAACTGGTGATCAATGAGTCATCGTAATACTGTTCTTACGTGTTGCACGTGTTCCTCATAGGTGTTGGAGTAGATAAGAATGTCATCGATGTAAACAATAAACCAACGATCAAGCATGTCCCGAAAGACGTCATTGATGAATGATTGAAATACGGAAGGACTGTTGGACAGCCCGAAAGGCATAACCAAATATTCGTAGTGCCCAGTGCTGGTAGAAAAAGCTGTCTTCCATTCATCACCTTCCCGGATGCGAATGAGATTGTAGGCGCTGCGGAGGTCTAGTTTGGAAAAATACTTGGCATTGCGGAGTTGTTCTAGAGCAGCTGGTACCAGAGGTAAGGGGTATCGAAATTTGACGGTGATGTCGTTGAGACCCCGGTAGTCGATACAAGGGCGTAGACCACCGTCTTTCTTCTTAACAAAGAAGAAGCCAGAGGCTGCAGGTGACGTAGATGCTCTGATGAACCCCTTTGAAAGTTCCTCCTCTATGTAGTTCTTCATGGTTTCTGATTCGGGTTGTGATGGGGGAAAATTCGACCCTTAGGTGGTGTTGTCCCTGGTAATAGTTCGATGGAACAGTCGTTTGAGCGGTGAGGAAGAAGTTCCATAGCCTTGGTCTTGCTAAAAGCCTCGACGAGGTCGGAATATTCAATGGGAAGAGTGGGGAAAAGAACAGGTTCGTACTTTAGCGTAACAGTCTGAATGGAGAGTGAAGGGCTGCCAGTTAAACAGTTGGAGTGACATGACGGGTCCCATTTGATAATCCGACCCTCCTTCCATGAAATGAGGGGATTATGTTGACGTAGCCAGGGGAGTCCAATAATTACCGGGTTATGAGGTGAAGTGATGATGTAGAAACGAATTACCTCAGTGTGAAGGGTCCCAGTCTGTAGTTGAAGGTCCACGGTGGTGTGCAGAACCCTTCCATCACCGAGAGGCCGTCCATCTAGTGCTTCCACAACCAATTGAGAATTGCAAGAGATTAGTGGGAGTTGTAGTTGTTGAGCAAACTCATGAGACATAAAGTTCCCGGCTGCTCCTGAGTCTAATAGAGCTGATGTGGATATATGATTGCCCTCTAGAGACAATACTATAGGTACTTTGATACAAGAACTGGAGTGATGTGCTTGAACACAAGGACTCACCGAAGAGGAGTTACGAACAGGAGGTCTTGTGGGACAAGAAGCCCTCAGGTGGCCCGGTTGGCCGCAATAGAGGCAGAGATGTTGACGTATGCGGCGTTCACGTTCTTCCGGAGTCAGATGAGTATATCCGAGCTGCATGGGTTCAGTTTGAGAAAGAGTGACTGGGTATTGTGTGCTGGTTGGTACCGTTCTGAGTGGACGACGTGAACGAATCAGATTGTCAATCTGAATGGTTAGCTCGATGAATTGATTCAGCGATCTCCCTTCATCTCGGCAAGCCAGTTCGGATTGCAACTCCAAGCTGAGTCCCTTGCGAAAGAGCAGTTTAAGCGTGCTCTCCACCCAGTCGGTTTGTGCTGCTAGAGTACGAAATGTCAAAGCATATTCTGCTGCGGTACTCCTGCCCTGGCTCAACGCGAGTAGTTGATCATCAGCTCTCATACCTCCCTCCGGGTGTTCAAATATTTCCCGGAATCGTTGAAGAAAGATGCCAAATGATGGAAAAGCAGTACCATCCTCTCTCCAAACCGCCGTCACCCACTCTAACGCCTTGCCAGAGAGGAGTGAGCATACCAAGGAAATCTTGCTGGCATCGGTGCTATACATAGCTTGTTGTTGATCAATGAATAATGAACATTGCAGTAGAAATCCCTTACTTTTAGTTGGGTTACCATCAAACTTATCAGGAAGAGCCAGACGTGGGTTAACTGTGACTGAAGGTGGTGGAGAAGCGTCCACACTCATGTTCGGTTGAGAAGGTGCTGGGTTCGTAAGTGACATTTGCAAACTCCGTAGCGTCCTGACGAGCTCCTCCGTTACTGTAGTTAAATGGGTTAGCTGATGTTGATGAATGGCGAGTTGGTTAGCTTGAGTGGAAATCTCCGTGGATATTTGAACCAGAACTGCTGGATCGTGTGATGGCGAAGTTTTCTGTAATGAAGCTTCAGGAGAATGAGGATCCATTTGCAGTTTTATTATAATCGTGGTCGTACAATCAGGGTCAATCACCAGCAAACACAACAGTAGAGATAAGGCAACTCGTAATCCAGAAACAGGCATAAGATCAGGGCAGGCAGCAAACTTACTTAAATCAGTCCAGTATAGAATATAGTCCAGGGCAGGCAGCAAAGAATCAAGATGAGAATAGACAGTCCAAAAGTAATCCACGGGAAGACAAAACACGGGAAGAAACGCTCAGAGATGATTACCAGGGTAAATACAAAACTTCGCAAAGAAGGAGAGTCTGAGAGCACCTTAAATAGTCCACTGATGAAGGTCAGGTGCAAGGTAATCAGTGCCAGGTATGTGGGAAATGTAGTTCAAATGGTTTAATATTCAGGAGAGGGTTCCCTCTGGTGGTGAGCAGGAGGAACAGTGGGAGTCTCGTTTGTGACACTCTATATAAGAATAAATGTATCTATTTATTAAGAATCAGTCTAGAGTTAATTTATAGAGTGAAGACTTTATTTTTTTCAGCTACAGTACTAGGTCTATTTAACAGAAGCATTCAAAAAAGAAACGAAGCACTGTTTATTTTATTTGTCTCTTATAGTATTTCTGTCTCTTAAAGTATGTTTGTAATTTGATTTTTGCTTATTTTTAATAACAAAGATACAATTAAATTAAATATCTATATTGTAATTATAAAATTACATTTAAAAAATATTAAATAACTCGTTTCATGAAATAAGATTTTGGTCATCCCAACCTGTTCAGAATTGTGAAAGGTTAGCGAATGTTAACATGATTGATAATAATGTCAATGTTGCAAACATCTTTGTAAGGACGTACACACTGGCACTTGCTAATTAAGTTGGCTTGTGAAAGCCAACTTACTGAAATCCTATTTAAACTTATTATTAAGTTGGCTTGTGAAAGCCAACTTACTGAAATCCTATTTAAACTTATTATTATTCTTTTTCTTCTTCTTTTTCTTAACCAAAATTTTCTGACTGCTACTCCTCCTAGAGCTTTAACTCTACAAACTCCAAACTCGGGTCAGACCTTCAGACTGTTCTGACTTAGTGTGCTATATCTTTTCAGACTGATTTGACTTTCAGATTTCTTAAAAAGTAATATTAAAAATCATAAAAATCCCATTGACTTTCATTGCAACAGTTCAAATTGAGCCAAGGCTACGGTGGCCCAGCAGTGTACAACACAAAAACTCAAATCTAAACTCCCTGAAGCCCAAGACTCAATTAAACTACCATTCTATATGTACTAATGAACTTATCTATCTATCTATCTATCTATCTATCTATCTATCTATCTATCTATCTATCTATCTATCTATCTATCTATCTATCCATCTATCTATCTATCTATCTATCTATCTATCTATCTATCTATCTAATCTATCTTTCTTTCTTACTAACTAATCTATCTTTCTTTCTTTCTTTCTAACTAATCTTTCTTCTTTCTTTCTTTATTTCTTTCTTTCTTTCTAACTAATCTTTCTTCTTTCTTTCTTTCTTTCTAACTAATCTTTCTTCTTTCTTTCTAACTAATCTTTCTTCTTTCTTTCTGTCTTTCTTTCTTTCTAACTAATATTTCTTTTTTCTTTTTTTCTTACTAACTAATCTATCTTTCTTTCTTTCTAACTAATCTTTCTTCTTTCTTTCTTTCTTTCTAACTAATCTTTCTTCTTTCTTTCTTTCTTTCTTTCTTTCTTTCTTTCTTTCTTTCTTTCTTTCTATCTAATATTTCTTCTTTCTTTCTTTCTTTCTAACTAATATTTCTTCTTTCTAACTAATCTTTCTTCTTTCTTTCTAACTAATCTTTCTTTCTTTCTAACTAATCTTTCTTTCTTTCTTTCTTTCTTTCTTTCTTTCTTTCTAACTAATCTTTCTTTCTTTCTAACTAATCTTTCTTTCTTTCTAACTAATCTTTCTTCTTTCTTTCTTTCTTTCTTTCTTTCTTTCTTTCTTTCTTTCTTTCTTTCTAACTAATCTTTCTTCTTTCTTTCTTTCTTTCTAACTAATCTTTCTTCTTTCTTTCTTTCTTTCTTTCTTTCTTTCTTTCTTTCTTTCTTTTTCTTTCTTTCTTTCTAACTAATCTTTCTTCTTTCTTTCTTTCTTTCTAACTAATCTTTCTTCTTTCTTTCTTTCTTTCTTTCTAACTAATCTTTCTTTCTTTCTTTCTTTCTTTCTAACTAATCTTTCTTTCTTTCTTTCTTTCTTTCTTTCTTTCTTCCTAACTAATCTTTCTTCTTTCTTTCTAACTAATCTTTCTTCTTTCTTTCTAACTAATCTTTCTTCTTTCTTTCTTTCTTTCTTTCTTTCTTTCTTTCTTTCTTTCTTTCTTTCTTTCTTTCTTTCTAACTATTCTTTCTTTCTAACTAATCTTTCTTCTTTCTTTCTTTCTTTCTTTCTTTCTTACTAATCTTTCTTCTTTCTTTCTTTCTTTCTAACTAATCTTTCTTCTTTCTTTCTTTCTTTCTTTCTTTCTTTCTAACTAATATTTCTTCTTTCTTTCTTTCTAACTAATATTTCTTTTTTCTAACTAATCTTTCTTCTTTCTTTCTAACTAATCTTTCTTTCTTTCTAACTAATCTTTCTTTCTTTCTAACTAATCTTTCTTCTTTCTTTCTTTCTTTCTTTCTTTCTAACTAATCTTTCTTCTTTCTTTCTTTCTAACTAATCTTTCTTCTTTCTTTCTTTCTTTCTTTCTTTTTCTTTCTTTCTTTCTAACTAATCTTTCTTCTTTCTTTCTTTCTTTCTAACTAATCTTTCTTCTTTCTTTCTTTCTTTCTAACTAATCTTTCTTTCTTTCTTTCTTTCTAACTAATCTTTCTTTCTTTCTTTCTTTCTTTCTTTCTTTCTTTCTAACTAATCTTTCTTCTTTCTTTCTAACTAATCTTTCTTCTTTCTTTCTGTCTTTCTTTCTTTCTAACTAATATTTCTTTTTTCTTTTTTTCTTACTAACTAATCTATCTTTCTTTCTTTCTAACTAATCTTTCTTCTTTCTTTCTTTCTTTCTAACTAATCTTTCTTCTTTCTTTCTGTCTTTCTTTCTTTCTAACTAATATTTCTTTTTTCTTTTTTTCTTACTAACTAATCTATCTTTCTTTCTTTCTAACTAATCTTTCTTCTTTCTTTCTTTCTTTCTAACTAATCTTTCTTCTTTCTTTCTTTCTTTCTTTCTTTCTTTCTTTCTTTCTTTCTTTCTTTCTATCTAATATTTCTTCTTTCTTTCTTTCTAACTAATATTTCTTCTTTCTAACTAATCTTTCTTCTTTCTTTCTAACTAATCTTTCTTTCTTTCTAACTAATCTTTCTTTCTTTCTTTCTTTCTTTCTTTCTTTCTAACTAATCTTTCTTTCTTTCTAACTAATCTTTCTTCTTTCTTTCTTTCTTTCTTTCTTTCTTTCTTTCTTTCTTTCTTTCTTTCTTTCTAACTAATCTTTCTTCTTTCTTTCTTTCTTTCTAACTAATCTTTCTTCTTTCTTTCTTTCTTTCTTTCTTTCTTTCTTTCTTTTTCTTTCTTTCTTTCTAACTAATCTTTCTTCTTTCTTTCTTTCTTTCTAACTAATCTTTCTTCTTTCTTTCTTTCTAACTAATCTTTCTTTCTTTCTTTCTTTCTTTCTAACTAATCTTTCTTTCTTTCTTTCTTTCTTTCTTTCTTTCTTTCTTTCTTTCTTCCTAACTAATCTTTCTTCTTTCTTTCTAACTAATCTTTCTTCTTTCTTTCTAACTAATCTTTCTTCTTTCTTTCTTTCTTTCTTTCTTTCTTTCTTTCTTTCTTTCTTTCTTTCTTTCTAACTATTCTTTCTTTCTAACTAATCTTTCTTCTTTCTTTCTTTCTTTCTTTCTTTCTTACTAATCTTTCTTCTTTCTTTCTTTCTTTCTAACTAATCTTTCTTCTTTCTTTCTTTCTTTCTAACTAATCTTTCTTTTTTCTTTCTTTCTTTCTTTCTTTCTTTCTTTCTAACTAATATTTCTTCTTTCTTTCTTTCTAACTAATATTTCTTTTTTCTAACTAATCTTTCTTCTTTCTTTCTAACTAATCTTTCTTTCTTTCTAACTAATCTTTCTTTCTTTCTAACTAATCTTTCTTCTTTCTTTCTTTCTTTCTTTCTTTCTAACTAATCTTTCTTCTTTCTTTCTTTCTAACTAATCTTTCTTCTTTCTTTCTTTCTTTCTTTCTTTTTCTTTCTTTCTTTCTAACTAATCTTTCTTCTTTCTTTCTTTCTTTCTAACTAATCTTTCTTCTTTCTTTCTTTCTTTCTAACTAATCTTTCTTTCTTTCTTTCTTTCTAACTAATCTTTCTTTCTTTCTTTCTTTCTTTCTTTCTTTCTTTCTAACTAATCTTTCTTCTTTCTTTCTAACTAATCTTTCTTCTTTATTTCTAACTAATCTTTCTTCTTTCTTTCTTTCTTTCTTTCTTTCTTTCTAACTAATCTTTCTTCTTTCTTTCTTTCTTTCTTTCTTTCTTTCTTTCTTTCTTTCTTTCTTTCTTTCTTTCTTTCTAACTAATCTTTCTTCTTTCTTTCTTTCTTTCTTTCTAACTAATCTTTCTTCTTTCTTTCTTTCTTTCTAACTAATCTTTCTTTTTTCTTTCTTTCTTTCTTTCTTTCTTTCTTTCTTTCTTTCTTTCTTTCTTTCTTTCTTTCTTTCTAACTAATCTTTCTTCTTTCTTTCTTTCTTTCTTTCTTTCTTTCTTTCTTTCTTTCTTTCTTTCTTTCTTTCTAACTAATCTTTCTTCTTTCTTTTTTCTTTCTTTCTTTCTTTCTAACTATTCTTTCTTCTTTCTTTCTTTCTTTCTTTCTTTCTTTCTTTCTAACTAATCTTTCTTCTTTCTTTCTAACTAATCTTTCTTTCTTTCTTTCTAACTAATCTTTCTTCTTTCTTTCTTTCTAACTAATCTTTCTTCTTTCTTTCTTTCTTTCTTTCTTTCTTTCTTTCTTTCTTTCTTTCTTTCTTTCTTTCTTTTTCTTTCTTTCTTTCTAACTAATCTTTCTTCTTTCTTTCTTTCTTTCTAACTAATCTTTCTTCTTTCTTTCTTTCTTCCTAACTAATCTTTCTTTCTTTCTTTCTTTCTAACTAATCTTTCTTTCTTTCTTTCTTTCTTTCTTTCTTTCTTTCTTTCTTTCTTTCTTTCTAACTAATATTTCTTCTTTCTTTCTAACTAATCTTTCTTCTTTATTTCTAACTAATCTTTCTTCTTTCTTTCTTTCTTTCTTTCTTTCTTTCTAACTAATCTTTCTTCTTTCTTTCTTTCTTTCTTTCTTTCTTTCTTACTAATCTTTCTTCTTTCTTTCTTTCTTTCTTTCTTTCTTTCTTTCTTTCTTTCTAACTAATCTTTCTTCTTTCTTTCTTTCTTTCTAACTAATCTTTCTTTTTTCTTTCTTTCTTTCTTTCTTTCTTTCTTTCTTTCTTTCTTTCTTTCTTTCTTTCTTTCTTTCTAACTAATCTTTCTTCTTTCTTTCTTTCTTTCTTTCTTTCTTTCTTTCTTTCTTTTTCTTTCTTTCTTTCTAACTAATCTTTCTTTCTTTCTTTCTTTCTAACTAATCTTTCTTCTTTCTTTCTTTCTTTCTTTCTTTCTTTCTTTCTTTCTTTCTTTCTAACTATTCTTCCTTCTTTCTTTCTTTCTTTCTTTCTTTCTAACTAATCTTTCTTCTTTCTTTCTAACTAATCTTTCTTTCTTTCTTTCTAACTAATCTTTCTTCTTTCTTTCTAACTAATCTTTCTTCTTTCTTTCTTTCTTTCTTTCTTTCTTTCTTTCTTTCTAACTAATCTTTCTTCTTTCTTTCTTTCTTTCTAACTAATCTTTCTTCTTTCTTTCTTTCTTTCTAACTAATCTTTCTTCTTTCTTTCTTTCTTTCTTTCTTTCTTTCTTTCTTTCTTTCTTTCTTTCTTTCTTTCTTTTTCTTTCTTTCTTTTTCTTTCTTTCTTTTTCTTTCTTTCTAACTAATCTTTCTTCTTTCTTTCTTTCTTTCTTTCTTTCTAACTAATCTTTCTTCTTTCTTTCTTTCTTTCTTTCTTTCTAACTAATCTTTCTTCTTTCTTTCTTTCTTTCTAACTAATCTTTCTTTCTAACTAATCTTTCTTCTTTCTTTCTTTCTAACTAATCTTTCTTCTTTCTTTCTAACTAATCTTTCTTCTTTCTTTCTAACTAATCTTTCTTCTTTCTTTCTTTCTTTCTTTCTTTCTTTCTTTCTAACTAATCTTTCTTCTTTCTTTCTTTCTTTCTAACTAATCTTTCTTTTTTCTTTCTTTCTTTCTTTCTTTCTTTCTTTCTTTCTAACTAATATTTCTTCTTTCTTTCTTTCTAACTAATATTTCTTTTTTCTAACTAATCTTTCTTCTTTCTTTCTAACTAATCTTTCTTTCTTTCTAACTAATCTTTCTTTCTTTCTAACTAATCTTTCTTCTTTCTTTCTTTCTTTCTTTCTTTCTAACTAATCTTTCTTCTTTCTTTCTTTCTTTCTAACTAATCTTTCTTCTTTCTTTCTTTCTTTCTTTTTCTTTCTTTCTTTCTAACTAATCTTTCTTCTTTCTTTCTTTCTTTCTAACTAATCTTTCTTCTTTCTTTCTTTCTTTCTAACTAATCTTTCTTTCTTTCTTTCTTTCTTTCTAACTAATCTTTCTTTCTTTCTTTCTTTCTTTCTAACTAATCTTTCTTCTTTCTTTCTAACTAATCTTTCTTCTTTATTTCTAACTAATCTTTCTTCTTTCTTTCTTTCTTTCTTTCTTTCTTTCTTTCTTTCTTAATTTCTAACTAATCTTTCTTCTTTCTTTCTTTCTTTCTTTCTTTCTTTCTTTCTTTCTTTCTTACTAATCTTTCTTCTTTCTTTCTTTCTTTCTTTCTAACTAATCTTTCTTCTTTCTTTCTTTCTTTCTAACTAATCTTTCTTTCTTTCTTTCTTTCTTTCTTTCTTTCTTTCTTTCTTTCTAACTAATCTTTCTTCTTTCTTTCTTTCTTTCTTTCTTTCTTTTTCTTTCTTTCTTTCTAACTAATCTTTCTTCTTTCTTTCTTTCTTTCTTTCTAACTAATCTTTCTTCTTTCTTTCTTTCTTTCTTTCTAACTATTCTTTCTTCTTTCTTTCTTTCTTTCTAACTAATCTTTCTTCTTTCTTTCTTTCTTTCTAACTAATCTTTCTTTTTTCTTTCTTTCTTTCTTTCTTTCTTTCTTTCTTTCTTTCTTTCTTTCTTTCTTTCTAACTAATCTTTCTTCTTTCTTTCTTTCTTTCTTTCTTTCTTTTTCTTTCTTTCTTTCTAACTAATCTTTCTTCTTTCTTTCTTTCTTTCTAACTAATCTTTCTTCTTTCTTTCTTTCTTTCTTTCTAACTAATCTTTCTTTCTTTCTTTCTTTCTTTCTAACTAATCTTTCTTCTTTCTTTCTAACTAATCTTTCTTCTTTATTTCTAACTAATCTTTCTTCTTTCTTTCTTTCTTTCTTTCTTTCTTTCTTTCTTTCTTTCTTTCTTTCTTTCTAACTAATCTTTCTTCTTTCTTTCTTTCTTTCTTTCTTTCTTTCTTTCTTTCTTACTAATCTTTCTTCTTTCTTTCTTTCTTTCTTTCTTTCTTTCTTTCTTTCTAACTAATCTTTCTTCTTTCTTTTTTTCTTTCTAACTAATCTTTCTTTCTTTCTTTCTTTCTTTCTTTCTTTCTTTCTTTCTTTCTTTCTAACTAATCTTTCTTTCTAACTAATCTTTCTTCTTTCTTTCTTTCTAACTAATCTTTCTTCTTTCTTTCTTTCTTTCTTTCTTTCTTTCTTTCTTTCTTTCTTTCTTTCTTTCTTTCTAACTAATCTTTCTTCTTTCTTTCTAACTAATCTTTCTTCTTTCTTTCTAACTAATCTTTCTTCTTTCTTTCTTTCTTTCTTTCTTTCTTTCTTTCTTTCTTTCTTTCTAACTAATCTTTCTTCTTTCTTTCTTTCTTTCTAACTAATCTTTCTTTTTTCTTTCTTTCTTTCTTTCTTTCTTTCTTTCTAACTAATATTTCTTCTTTCTTTCTTTCTAACTAATATTTCTTTTTTCTAACTAATCTTTCTTCTTTCTTTCTAACTAATCTTTCTTTCTTTCTAACTAATCTTTCTTTCTTTCTAACTAATCTTTCTTCTTTCTTTCTTTCTTTCTTTCTTTCTAACTAATCTTTCTTCTTTCTTTCTTTCTTTCTAACTAATCTTTCTTCTTTCTTTCTTTCTAACTAATCTTTCTTCTTTCTTTCTTTCTTTCTTTCTTTCTTTCTTTCTTTCTTTCTTTCTTTCTAACTAATCTTTCTTCTTTCTTTCTAACTAATCTTTCTTCTTTCTTTCTTTCTTTCTTTCTTTCTTTCTTTCTTTCTTTCTAACTAATCTTTCTTCTTTCTTTCTTTCTTTCTAACTAATCTTTCTTTTTTCTTTCTTTCTTTCTTTCTTTCTTTCTTTCTTTCTAACTAATATTTCTTCTTTCTTTCTTTCTAACTAATATTTCTTTTTTCTAACTAATCTTTCTTCTTTCTTTCTAACTAATCTTTCTTTCTTTCTAACTAATCTTTCTTTCTTTCTAACTAATCTTTCTTCTTTCTTTCTTTCTTTCTTTCTTTCTAACTAATCTTTCTTCTTTCTTTCTTTCTTTCTAACTAATCTTTCTTCTTTCTTTCTTTCTTTCTTTCTTTTTCTTTCTTTCTTTCTAACTAATCTTTCTTCTTTCTTTCTTTCTTTCTAACTAATCTTTCTTCTTTCTTTCTTTCTTTCTAACTAATCTTTCTTTCTTTCTTTCTTTCTAACTAATCTTTCTTTCTTTCTTTCTTTCTTTCTTTCTAACTAATCTTTCTTCTTTCTTTCTAACTAATCTTTCTTCTTTATTTCTAACTAATCTTTCTTCTTTCTTTCTTTCTTTCTTTCTTTCTTTCTTAATTTCTAACTAATCTTTCTTCTTTCTTTCTTTCTTTCTTTCTTTCTTTCTTTCTTTCTTTCTTTCTTTCTTTCTTTCTTACTAATCTTTCTTCTTTCTTTCTTTCTTTCTTTCTTTCTAACTAATCTTTCTTCTTTCTTTCTTTCTTTCTAACTAATCTTTCTTTCTTTCTTTCTTTCTTTCTTTCTTTCTTTCTAACTAATCTTTCTTCTTTCTTTCTTTCTTTCTTTCTTTCTTTCTTTTTCTTTCTTTCTTTCTAACTAATCTTTCTTCTTTCTTTCTTTCTTTCTTTCTAACTAATCTTTCTTCTTTCTTTCTTTCTTTCTTTCTTTCTTTCTTTCTAACTATTCTTTCTTCTTTCTTTCTTTCTTTCTAACTAATCTTTCTTCTTTCTTTCTAACTAATCTTTCTTTCTTTCTTTCTAACTAATCTTTCTTCTTTCTTTCTTTCTAACTAATCTTTCTTCTTTCTTTCTTTCTTTCTTTTTCTTTCTTTCTTTCTAACTAATCTTTCTTCTTTCTTTCTTTCTTTCTTTCTTTCTAACTAATCTTTCTTCTTTCTTTCTTTCTTCCTAACTAATCTTTCTTTTTTCTTTCTTTCTTTCTTTCTTTCTTTCTTTCTTTCTTTCTTTCTAACTAATATTTCTTCTTTCTTTCTTTCTAACTAATATTTCTTTTTTCTAACTAATCTTTCTTCTTTCTTTCTAACTAATCTTTCTTTCTTTCTAACTAATCTTTCTTTCTTTCTAACTAATCTTTCTTCTTTCTTTCTTTCTTTCTTTCTTTCTTTCTTTCTTTCTAACTAATCTTTCTTCTTTCTTTCTTTCTTTCTAACTAATCTTTCTTCTTTCTTTCTTTCTTTCTTTTTCTTTCTTTCTTTCTAACTAATCTTTCTTCTTTCTTTCTTTCTTTCTAACTAATCTTTCTTCTTTCTTTCTTTCTTTCTTTCTAACTAATCTTTCTTTCTTTCTTTCTTTCTAACTAATCTTTCTTTCTTTCTTTCTTTCTTTCTTTCTTTCTTTCTTTCTAACTAATCTTTCTTCTTTCTTTCTAACTAATCTTTCTTCTTTATTTCTAACTAATCTTTCTTCTTTCTTTCTTTCTTTCTTTCTTTCTTTCTTTCTTTCTTTCTTTCTAATCTTTCTTCTTTCTTTCTTTCTTTCTTTCTTACTAATCTTTCTTCTTTCTTTCTTTCTTTCTTTCTTTCTTTCTTTCTAACTAATCTTTCTTCTTTCTTTCTTTCTTTCTAACTAATCTTTCTTTTTTCTTTCTTTCTTTCTTTCTTCTTTCTTTCTTTCTTTCTTTCTTTCTTTCTAACTAATCTTTCTTCTTTCTTTCTTTCTTTCTTTTTCTTTCTTTCTTTCTAACTAATCTT